>NC_088358.1:6742500-6782500 GCF_036884655.1 Musa acuminata AAA Group | reverse complement strand
GCCCTTGGAGCTTGACGAAGTCCATAAATAGCTTTTTGAAGTTTGCAGACATGCCTCGGATATTGAGGATGAACAAAACCAGGAGATTGTTGCATAAAGACATCTTCAGTATGTGACCCCTGTAAAAAGGCATTGTTAACATCCAATTGTCGTATGTGCCAGCCCTTTGAGATAGCCAAACTCAGGATAAGACGGATTATTGTGGGTTTAACAACGGGACTAAATGTCTCTGTGAAGTCGACACCAAGTCGTTGATGAAACCCTTTGGCGACTAGACGTGCTTTGTATCTGGCAATGGATCCGTTTGAGTTCCGCTTAATTCGAAAGACCCATTTACACCCGATGATATTTTGTGTGTGATGAAAGGGTACTAAGGTCCATGTAGAGTTATGGAGGAGAGCATCATATTCGTCACACATGGCTTTACGCTAGTGAGAAGATTTTTGAGCCTGAGTGATTGTAGTGGGTTCACTGGCCTTAGTGGAGGAATTTGTTATAGCATGTAAGTCAAGGACTTGACGTGGTTTGAAAATACCAGTTTTGGAGCGTGTTGTCATTGGATGTCTAGGGGGGGTGGAAGTGGTAGATTGTGTTGGTGGTATAGCTGAGGGCGAGTCACTGTCATGGACCGGGTCAACCGTTGGCACAACAATGTCACTAGATCTAGGAGAAGGTAAAGCCAGTGGCAATGTTACCGAGGGTATGACTTCATTAATAGGAGAAACTTGAGAGGAAGGGAGTGGAGGAATAGAGGGAGTGAGAAGCTGTTGAACTGGAGTAATAGTAGTATGTGAATCTTGAGAGTAAGGACTGGACGGTGTCATTGGAGGTTCGTGTGATGAGATCGGAGGGATATTCCAGTGATGTATGTTTATTGGAGTAGTTTGCATGGTAGGATTATTTTGAAAAGGAAAGACAGACTCCTCAAAGATAATATGACGTGATATAAAGACCTTTTTAGTTTGGGGTTCATAGCATCGAAAAGCATTATGTTCAAGAGAGTAGCCTATAAAAGTGCAAGGCTTAGATCGTGGTGTTAGCTTATGTGACGCATAGGGACGGAGCCATGGATAACATAAACAGCCAAAAACTCTGAGTTTATGAAGGTTTGGAAGTTTGTGAAATAATTTTTTAAATGGTGACTGGTATTGTAAGACTGGAGTGAGCATACGATTAATGAGATAAACTGCAGTTTGAAAAGCTACTGACCAAAAAGATGGTGGCATGGATGCTTGATGTAGAAGGGAGAGACCAGTTTCAACGATATGCCGATGTTTGCGTTCGGCAGAACCAACCAATTGGGGAGTATGTGGGGGTGACTTGAGGTGTTGTATACCACAAGCAGAGAGACAGGATGTGAGGGCTTGATATTCGCCTCCACCATCAGAGTAAACTGTTTTAATGGAAGATTGAAAAAAATTCTCGACCAACTTTCGAAAGTTGGTAAATACAGTAGAAACATCAGACTTATGATGGAGAGGATATAACCATGTGTACTTAGTAAAATAATCTACAAAAATGACATAAAAACGAAACTTGTCAAAAGAAGGAATTGGGGCAGGGCCCCACACGTCGGTATAAATGATTTCAAACGGTTTAGAGCAAGAAATGGAGGTTGTCCCAAAAGGCAGTTTATGACTTTTATTGCAAAGACAAGCATCACAATGATTAATAGTGCTATTGATTTTCAAGGTAGGAAGAGAATAACGAGAAAGTAATTTTTGCTGAATAAAAGGGGAGGGATGACCAAGACGACGATGTCATACATCAACCGGAGCTGCGATTGAGGAGTGAGCAGTAGGAAGGGTAATTTGTGAAGTGGATGGCCACTCATAAATGTTGTCTTTGTTCTCGCCCTGGACCAAGGATGCCCCCGTGCTCAAATCCTTGACAAGAAAAAAGTTAGGAAAGAATTCAATTGATGTATTATTTTGTTTACAGAATTGAGAAACGGAAATGAGGTTTCTTTTAATGTTAGGTGCACACAAAACATCATCGAGTGTAAAGGTTGTGGTAAGTGAACTAAGCGTTGAGGAACCAGAATGAGTAATAGGAATTCTTTTACCGTCACCGATGATGATATCTTCATTTCCGTCATAGTTGTTGTGGATGGACAAGTTTTGAAGATCAGAGGTGATGTGATGAGAGGCGCCCGAATCCACAATCCAATTAGGTTGAGTAGGAGTTGGAGTAGCCATGAAATTCGCTTGAGGCCACTGTGATGGAGTAGGGAGTCTGGGACGAGACCGACAGACTTTCGCGGAGTGTCCAACTTTATCACATAGTTGGCAAACAACTCGTTGGCGGCCTGTGAAGTCAGGACGCGACGGCTGAGTATTATGAAAGTTACCACCTTGATATGGGTAAGGAGGGTTTGGTCTGGGCCCCATAAGGCTAGGAGGCAGCTTAGCCAAATCGTTGTTGACGTGCTTATTGTACTGGTTGCTCTTCCTCTTGGATTTTTGATTGACCTGAGCTGTAATAGATGGTCCGGGCAACTTATCATCACGCTTCAAGTACGTCTCATAGTCGATCAACTTATCATAAAGTTCTTCGAATGATATTGGTGAGTCACGTGCCCGAAGTGCTGCTGTCAGTTCTTTGTACTCGCCTCCTAAGCCATTGAGGGTATGGATTAGGACTTCTTCATCGCTGAGAGAATGACCTAACAAAGCTAAATCATCGATAATAACTTTGGTATTTTGTAGATAATCAGCAATAGTACTTCCCTCTTGTTTCATTTTTATCAGATTGGAGAGAAGTCCGAGCATGCGAGTACGCGAGCGATTTGCCAAAGTTGTTTGTAATTTGCACCATGCTTCTGCAGCAGTCGTACATGAGGATATCAGCGGGGCAATGGATCCAGCAACGGAAGCTTGAATAGCTTGAGGATGAGGCGATCTTGACGTAACCATAGTTGGTGGGCTGGATTTGGCACTGGATTGGGTTCGCTTGGGATGTTGATCATTTCAGGTGGACACTGGAGAGATCCATCAACGTAACCTAAGAGATCATAGCCAAATAAAAGATTAGAAAGTTGTGCCCGCCAAGATGCGTAGTTGCCACCTTTGGATAATTTGAAGGGAATGAGTGCTGCAGCATTGATGGTGATAAGACTTTGAGAAGTGCTCAGAGTCCCTGCAGAAATAGGGACAGGAATATCGGAAGAGGAAAATGAAGACATCTCAGATATTTTGTGGCGGGTCAAGTGATCTTTATAGAAGATGTAAAGATATAGGAGGAAGAGAGGAGGAGAAAAGCAGATCGATGCGCTGTAGAGTAGGCTGCAGCGCGATGAACTATAGAGAAGGGCGAGCAATCTGCAGCAAGAAAGGCAGCGATGTGGAAGAAATCTCTGCAGCTTGCAGCGATGCTGAAGAAATCTGCAAGGTTGGAGATAGTTGTAGTAATGCAGTATTGGAGTTTGGTGGCCAGAAGAGCAGCGGAGTTTTCAGCGGAAGACTTTGGTTGGCAAGGGAGTAGCAGCCGGCGGTAGAAACAAAGGTTGTGACTGTGCTTCCTTTAGGATCTGATATTAGCAGTCGCAAGTGCTGCAGTAGGCTGCAACGAATGGCTACGGCTGAGGGGCGGAGGCGTCGCCACGAGAGGGATGGTTGGACTCCGGAGAAGAGGGCTTGCTCTAGGCAAACTGCTCTGATACCATGATAGAAATTAAGCGAAGAAGATAGAAAGATAGAAATTGTAAAAGAAACTATGAAATGTATAAGATATAATTGCCTAATACATTTTGATAGTGAGTTCTTGACAGCCATTTATACACACTCAGTAGGGAAGTTATACACATTCAGCATGAAGGATTTTTCTCAACTGCTGAGAGATTTCCTCAACTGCCTTGAGGAAATCTTATCTGCTTATCAGCACCAAGATGACGCCAATGGAGGCCATCAAACTACAAATGGCAGGAAGAGGAGAGCAGAGTTGCGGTGATGCCCAGCACATTGACACTGCTGCTATTTGCTGCTATCTGAGCTGTGCTCAGGCATCGAGACTTGCCTTCCGAGGTTGAGCCATGTTTGGCTTGACTCTGCTTTTGCCTCTGCCTCGTTCGTCGACGGCGAAGCACCATTAACTTGGTATGGTGCCTTGGTGTTGATTCTGAAGGATGTCAACAAACAGAAGCATCAGGTTTCCAGATGCAGTAACATTCATATACGTTCTCAAGATCGTAAGCAAGACGTGATGATTCGGAAATAGAAAGTTGAAGCACACACCGGTCCTTCCTCTTCTCCAGGAATCGATGGAGGGAGTTTCTTCTCGCTATGGGCATATCTGCAATCCAGCAAAACAAGAATCATACTTATCAGGAGTCCTTGAATCAGATCACAACAACGCTTCTCTGCTGCTTGCTTGTATCACCCTGTGGACACAACAGATCATACATACCAGAAGCACTGGTCTTCGACGGGCTATCCGGCGACGGCGCCGCCATGGACTGACTGCCGGATGCGGCTGCCAGCACGGAGTCAGGCTTCGAAGGGGAAGCAGCGGCTCCGGCAGCCGCAGCGCGAGGGGCGGAGAACCTAAACTTCTGAGCCGCGATGCTCTCGTTTCTGGCCATCTGCATCAGATCCTTGGCTTTGGCGGCCAAAATGTCGTCGAACACCGTCATCTTTCCGGCGTAGAAGATGGTCAGCTGGCCCTTCTCCATCTGCCTGCAGCAGCCACCGAAATCATCAAGCTAATCTCTCCGCCCATCCAAGCGGCAACTTCAACGACACATCATCTTACTTGGCTTCTGAGATCTTGCCAGATTCTTCAAAACCAGAGTTCTGAGGAAACAGATCCATGGATTTCGGTGAGCCCTTGTTCTCTGTCTGCTCCTCTCCCGGCACATCCGCCCCTGGCAACAAGCTCATCGTCGTGGTTGTCCGGGATCTACCACCTGAAGGAAAAAAGAAGCAGAGGAGATGTCAGCATTCCGATAGACTCTCTCTCTCTCTCCAAGCTAAGGACCTGAGAGTAATCTCACCTGCTGGCACAGGGGCCATGTCGATGCCAAGGCCACTCAAGCTGCGCTTCTCCTTCAAGTACTGTCTCAATAGCCTGCATGTCTGAGAGAAGTTGGACTCATCACCCTTGCTTCCCATCTTCTTTCTTCTTCGTCTTCTTCCTTCTTCTGCAAGACGCACTTCCTTTACCTTCCTCTTCTCTCTCTCCTGTACAGGTGGGTCAACTCGATGCTTTGTTCTCTCCTCTCAATCACCGATGGGCATTTGTTTGGTAGCAACTGTGGAAGGGGCATATCCATCCACTGGCCGCTGTGGTGGGTGAGCGAGTAAAAAGAAGGATGACGGAAGAGTCACGTGCTTTTATTGTTTTGAAGATATCACATATATACTCTATAAAAGACACACGTGGGTGATTTGGGTGGGAAGTCAAAAAAAGCCTACGCACAAACACGAAAAAATCCAACAGCATATTAAAAGAGATAGAACATTAACTAAAGATGAATATATTTGCTGTCATAGCACCAAGTAGTGCGCCACCATGCCAAGTTGCATGTGATGATGCGTCCACTTACTGTTGGAAAAATTAATGAGCATATCTATTGCTCCTCACGTGTGGACATCAACAATTTAAAACCAAATATTATAAATTTAATTCGATTAGGAATAATATTTTATCTTAGTTTTTTAATAATTGTCATTAATATGTGATATAATAACCCAGTAATAGCAAGATCTGAAATGCTGTCAGATTCAAACGCGAAATGTCAACCTAAATCTAATGCATAACTGACTTAATTATGTCAATAAAACGTGGACCCATTAGTCTCATGTTGATATATATATATATATATATATATATATATATATATATATATATATATATATATATATATATATATATATATATATATATATATATATATATATATATATATATATATATGAAATTAAGATTAATATCTTGATACATAGTTATGAATCGTTTAGAATAAAGGCATATATCTGTTTTACGGATATTATCATTGGTTTAAAAGTTCTTGGTAAAAAATATATTAATCTTGAACTTGTTAATAAATTTTTTTGATTTATTTTTAAAAAATAGGATCCAAATATAATTTCTATTCAAGAAGCAAATGAACTATTTTCCTAAAGTACTCATAGGATCATTAATGACTATGAAATGACTTACAAGGTACATGATGAATATAAGAATAACCTTGAACATATAGGATATGACGCTTGGAACCAAAGAAGATTACTCGAGCGAAAACTCTAAGTGATGCTGATGACTTAGCACTCCTCATAAGAAAATTTTAAAAATTCATAAAAATAAACAAAACAAACTTATAAAACAAGACACTAAGAACAAAAATAACTAAAAAAGAACATAATTATCTACTATCAATGCAAAAAGACAAGGCATTTCAAAAGTGAATGTCTACAACTGAAGAAGAAGATGCTAGCACAAAAGAAGAATAAAATACTCAAGGCGACTTAGGACGAATCAAATATATCAGAAGACGAGGAGCAAACTAATGAAGGTGAGATAGCAAACTACGCTTTGATAGCTCTTAACGACAAGGTATGTGACTCAACTGAAACTTATTTATCTTATGATGAATTACTTAATGTTTTTCATGATTTATATGATGATTTTAAATTAGTTGGTAAGAAATATAAATTACTAAAAAAAATTATGCTTCTCTCTTTAGTAAATTTAAAAATTAAAAAATAAGCATAATAATTACATGTTAACCTCTTGTACTAAATGTGAAGAGTTAGACTTAATCAAAAAGGAAAATATGGTCTTACAACAAACATTAGAAATAATTAAGCTTGATAACAAATCATTAAACATGATCCTTGCTAATAAAAGTTATGTACAAAAAAAATCGACTTTGTGAGTAGTAATACTCAACAAAAACTTACTATATTTGTTAAAGGACCTACATTGCATATTACCCGTAAAATTAAGTATAATTTTTGTGATAGATGTGGTCATTATGCCTATAAGTATTCATTTAAAAAATATAGCTCACATAAATTAGTTTGGATTTCTAAAGGAACCATAAATAACTTAATGTCAATGGTCAAGATAGGTAGATCTATTTATTAGGGACCCAAGGTTAAATGGGTACTTAAAGCAAACCATTTCATGTAGATATATCTATAATCAAAAGCTAGGAGCAAGAGATAATATTTTGATAGTAGATGTTCAAGGCACATAACTAGAGATCCAACATATTTCTCAAAGCTCACTAGCCAAGATGAAGAATATGTCACATTCGGAGACAACAACAAAGGAAAAATTATTGACAAAGGAAATATAAGTAATAAATCAAACCTCTTGATTGAAAACGTTTTACTAGTAGATGGTTTAAAATATAACTTACTGAGCATTAGTTAATTATGTGATAAGGGTTATAATATTAAATTTGAATCTAATATTTGCATTATAGAGATACCACACAAAAATATATATTGCCTTAAGGACTAATAATGTGTATACTATTGATCTTAATGATTTTTATAATGGAACTTGCTTTTAGATTTTAAACGGTGATGTATGACTTTAGAATAGGAGATTAGGCCATGTAAGTATGACATTAATTTCATAAATTAAAACTAAAAAACTTGTAAGAGGTATGCTTAGAATTAAATTTATCAAAGATAAAGTTTATAATTTATGTTAACTAGGTAAACAAATAAAGAGTAGCTTTAAAGCTAAAAATCAAGTAAGTATCTCTAGACCATTACAATTAATTCATATGAATTTCTTTGGACCAATTGATATCACAAGTCTAGGAGATAGTGAATACGCTTTTGTGATTATTGATGATTATAGTATATATGTTTGGACATGTTGAATCTCGGATTTTGATGATGAAATTTATTTATAAAGTTAAGATCTAATGTGCATTTGATTGATGAAGGATTAACCACGATTAAGGAAAGATAATTTGATTAAAGCAAGAAGAATCAAAAGTTGGGTCGGAGTGGAATATGTCAAAAGATTGGACATCAGGTCCGAGGAATGGTCGACGTGCTGGAAGGACTTCGTGCCATGAGTTCAAGCATCGAGCTAAATGATCAAATATTATGCTAAGGAGATTGAAAGTTACGGGAGTCAACATGCCGATTGGGAAATACATTGAACGAGAGGATGATGCGTCGAATGATCAAACAAAGTGCTAGATGAACTAATGATATGCCAGACAACATTGGATTCATACTTGTAATCGTGTGTCTAGATCGAGTTAGTTTAGGTCTAATTGAGTTAGTTTTGGGAGGAACCCTACTAACTCAATTAGGGGTCAATTGGGCATAAGTTGGAGTTGTTTTGGGCCAAGTGGAAGGCCCATTTGGTCACCCATAAAAGGGCCAAGTGGTGGCACCACTAGATTAGGCGATGGAATCGCCGAAACATAGTCTCCTAGAATGTGTCAAATGGTAGTACCGTCAGACTGAGTGGTGGTACCACTCAGTGTTAGACTGACAAGTGGTGGTACAACTAGTTATTAGTCTGGTAAATGATGGTACCTCCAAATAATGGTAGTGGTACTACTAGTACCTCGAAAATTGGGGATGAGACATTTTTTTGACTTCATAAAGCTATTTGATGTCTATAAATACCCCAGCTATTCCTGCTTAAAATAGCACAAAATTGAGTATAAAAGGAAAAAAAAAATACTTGAGAAAAAAGTGTTGTAATCTTTCTAAAATTAGTGAATATTTTCCTCCTAAAGTTAAAAGGTCTATAAGGGAGGAGTAAGGTCTAAAAGAGAGAGGTGTTAAGGTTCTCTCCTAAGTGTGAAAAGGAGAAAGGGTTGTAAGGATAATTGATCTTCGCTCATTAAAAGAATATCAGTAGTGAAAGTCGGTGGCCTTGAGTGAAGAGGAATCGAGAGTGGACATGGTCATGACGACCGAACCACTATAAAATCGGTTTATATTTCCTTCATGTTTTCATTTATATTGCTAACTGATTTACTTGCTTACTACTCTTACTATGCTTACGAACGTGCTCTCTAAGTTTAAATGCTTTCTGATATGATTTCACTGAATGAGTTTTCAAACCGACGTGATTTTTTGAAAACACAAATTCACACCCCCCCCCCCCCCGCCCCCCCCCCCCCCCCCTCCCTCTTAGTACTGATTTTAGTCCTAACAGTTGGTATTAGAGCTAAGTTTTTCTCAATTGGTTTAACACTCAAGATAATGGCATTTATCGACAATCAAAATGGTCTTTCTATCACTCGTCCTCCTATGTTCAATAGGATAAACTATACGTATTGGAAAACATGTATGTGAGTTTTCTTGCTTTCTATGAATTTTAATTTATGAAATATTATTAAACTTGGCTTTTAAAAGTCTTCTAAACTAATGAACGAATAAAATAATTTAAAAAAGAAGATTTTTCCTTTAAATACTAGAGCTATGAACACTCTATTTTGTGCTTTAGACAAAAATGAGTTTAATCGTATTTATTTATGTGAAACTACACATGAGATTTGACACACACTAGAAGTAACTCATGGAGGTACAAATGAAATTAAAGAGTCTAAAATAAATCTTTTGATGTATGATTTTGAACTGTTTCGAATAAAGTCAAGCGAAACCATTGTTGCCATGTATACCCATTTTATGTATATCGTCAATGGTTTGAAATCTCTTAGCAAATGTTTTTCCAATCTTGAACTTGTAAACAAGATTCTAAGATCCCTTCCAAAAAGTTGGGATCCAAAAGTAACTACAATATAAGAGATAAAGGACTTAAAATAATTTTTCACTAGAAGAACTCATCGGTTCATTGATGGCATATGAAATGACATGTATTGTATATGACAAACATTAGAACAACATTCCAAAGAACTGGAAGGATTTGACACTTAGAACAAAAGAAGACCACTCGAGCGAAAGCTCAAGTGATGATGACATAGAACTTTTGACAAGAAAATTTAAAAATTTCATAAAATAAGTATCTAAAAATGAACTCAAAAAGGACACAATCACTTGTTATGAATGTAAGAAGTTGATGCACTCCAAAGATGAGTGTACAAAACTGAAGAAGTTGTTAAAGAAGAAGAAAGCATTCAAGATGACATGAGATAAATCGAGTACATCCGATAATGAGGAGTAAACTAACAAAGGCGAGATGGTGAATTATGCCTTAATGGCTCTCAATGATGAGGTAAGTAATCAAATGAATCTTATTTACCTTACAATGAATTACTTAATGCCTTTTATGATTTGTTTGATGAATGTAAGTTAGTTGTTAAAAAATATAAGTTATTAAAAAAGGATCATGCTTCTCTTGTTAGTGAATTTGAAAAATGTAAGTATGTTGAACAACCTCCCGGATTTGCGAATGATAATTTTTTAAATCATGTGTTTAAATTGACTAAAGCTCTTTATGGATTAAAACAAGCCCCAAGCGCCTAGTATGAGAGACATAGCTCATTTTTTACCCAAAATAATTTCTCTAAAGGCAAGGTCGATACTATATTATTTATTAAAAATTTTAAGAATAATTTTTTTATTGTTCAAATTTTTGTTGATGATATTATTTTTTATTCCACGAATGAATCTTTATGCAAATCATTTGCTAAAAGTATGAGCCAAGAATTTGAAATGAGTTTAATAGATGAATTAACCTTCTTTCTAGGCTTACAAATTAAATAACGTAGTGATTGCTTTTTTATTAGTCAAATAAAATATGCACTAGACTTGTTAAAATGATTTAATATGGACAGTTCAAAGGCTATCAATACTCGTATGAGTACCTCCACTAAATTAGACATTGACGAAAGTGGAGAAAGCTTTGACCAAAAATGTTATAGGGGTATGATAGGTAGTTTATAATACCTCACCACAACTCGACCGGGTATTATATTTAGCGTAAGACTTTGTGCTAGGTTTCAATCTAACCCCTAGCAATCTCATTTAAAAGCCGTTAAAAGAATTTTTAGATACCTAAAAGGAACTCCTAAACTAGGATTATGGTATCCAAAATAAAAAAAACTTTGAATTGCTTGGTTATGCCAATGTTGATTTTGCTGGCTACTAAATAGACAAAAAAAGTACATTTGGAACATGCCAATTTTTAGGACATGCACTTGTCTCTTGGTCTTCCAAGAAACAAAACTCGGTTGCATTATCTACAACCAAAGCTCTGTTAATAGCAGCATGTGGATGCTGTGCTCAAGTTATATTGATAAAAAATACTTTAGAGGACTAAAGAATTCATCTGAAAAATGTACCTATAAATTGTGACAACACTAGTGCAATATGCTTAACAAAAAATCCTATTCAATACTCTAGAACTAAACATATTGATATTAGGCACCATTTTATACGAGATCATATCAACAACCATGACATATCTCTAGAATTTATTGATACAAAACATCAATTAGCTGATATTTTTATAAAACCCTTGATTGAGGAACAATTTTATTTTGTATGAAGAGAATTAGGTATGTTAAATTTCTCTTATACATGAGTTCCTCTTTAAATTTTTCTTTAAAATTTTTCGAATTGAGTTCTATTTTCCGAGATCATGCACTATTATTTCCTCACTAGAGATAAGATTTGAATCATGGATTTATGGTAAATGAATTATTTCTTCACTAAGTACAAATTTTCCTTTCTTACAAAAATCAAACTTCAAAGATCCACATGATCACTACCTATAGGCGGTAGCACCGCCAGTGTTCACTGGTTGTAGGAGGTGGCATCGCCCACAACTCAACACTATAAAAGCTAATGTTAGGGCCGGCTGTAGAACCGACCCTAACTCACTCTACACCTCTCCTAAGATCCCCAAATCACTTGCTCTCCCTCTAGTAACTCAAAGGAACACTCATCCTCTGCAAAATCAAGGATCAATCCCAAACCTTCCTTAGGTGATTACAAGAAGGTTAAACCACTAAGATAATCCCTAGACCAAATTATTTCCTTCTTTGCATTAACTGTTCTTGCCTCTTATTTATTCTCCATAAATGTAGTCTCCATGACTTCTAGAAGATCCTCAAGGGACAAAGGGAAGAGGTGAGTAGATGAAACCTATGATTCCCTACTTTTTGATTATTCTCAACATGCCCTTAGATTTCCTACCATAGAGTCTAGAAATATGTTCATAAGGGTAAATATGTAGACTTAGAGGAATTGAGTGATTTGGAACCTATTCAATAGTTTGCTAACCTAGATATCCTCCTAATCCTCCAAATATATAAACCTGTTTATCCTAGACTTGTTAGGCTATTTTACAACAATTTACATGTGGATGAAAATGATATAGTATCTACTTAGGGCATCACATACCCATTACGGATGGCGTAATTTGCAACCTCAAAGGAATTGCTGAGAAAAGTAGAGGTTATTACTTTAGAGGACAATGGGATGAAGAATTAGTTGGGACCACTTATTATGATGCCTTAGGAACAATTTTTGATAATCCAAACTTGTCTATCCTTCCAAAAAGCTATGAACATCTACTACCCGTCAACACCAAATTGCTTCATCACATCTTGATACACATTATAATTCCAAAACAATATCATCATGATGAAGTTAACCAAATGGAAATAGGAACGATGTATTGGATTATGAAAGGCTATCAAAATTGTTTTGACTACCTAATACAATAAAACATTATTGAACTATCAAAAAAGGATATGATGCTTCTATATGGTGGCTTGATCACAAGACTAATTCATGCATATAACATAGTCATTCCACCTGATGAAGAAGTCATAAAACTAGATAGATTTAATACCATAAATAAAAACCTATTAAGAAGATTAAGATATACATTCAGAAATGGGACATAGACTAGATTACCTAGAAGGACTGACCCCCTCCCACCTAATCCAGAATATAAAATATCAATATTTAGGGGCAATCAATCTCCTCCTACTAGTCCCTTTTAGGTAACACCTCCAGCAGAGCAAGCACCCTCTTTATCTACTGACGATATAGGGACTTGAATGGATCGATTTGAACAACATCAATATCAAATTTTAATAGAGTTGCAGCAAATTCATGGATAACTTAATACTTTGTTTAGACATTTTGACTTACCTCCACCTAAATAGCTAATATATGTCTTTTTGCTAATGATAAAGGGGGAGAAGTTGACGGAATCTCTCTGAATATTGTAATGTTCACTTTGATATTGTGTTCATTTAGCTGATGTTGTGATCTCTTTAAATGATTGTGATCTCTTAAATATTAAGAACTTTTGATGTTACGGAATTTTAATGTTACTATACAATGATACAATATTGGATTCTTAATATTGTAAACTTTTAAATGTTACCATGCAATATATTGATAATGTTTCATGCATTGTAAGGCTACTTTATCATGCATGAAGTAATAAAATCATTCATTTAATATCTTAAAATATCATGGCATGATTATTTGTAAATGTTTTACCATGCTTGATTTCGTATCAAAATGTTATGATGAGGTATCATGAGCTTAACTTGCTATTTACAATTGATACCATGATGAATTGTCATCTTGCTAGATTCCACATTTGTATCATCTTTCAAAATTTGAAAATGGATATGTGGTATCATATTTTGAATTGGTGAATCATGATAAGTATTATGTTATGCATGATTGAATATAACTTACCAGTTTTATGCTTGAATTTAAAGGCCTAGAATTCAAGAGTATTCTTTCTCAAAGTATAGCATATAGATAGGAGGAGTTAAGGTTAACACCTTCATCAATTTGTTGTCATCATCAAAAAGGGGGAGATTATTGAATATTGGATTTTGATGATGAAATCAATTTGTATGATTAACTACGATGGTGGTAAGGGATAAAGCAAATGATGGGCCGGAGTCAAAGATTCGGACGATGTACTGGAAGTGTGTCGGGAATGTTGGGAAATCATGGGGGGCGACATCATATGCGCAGCGGAAGAACAAGAAAACAAAAATCCCCGATTCCCAAAAAGATGTTCGTCGTCGTACGAAGATTGGTGCGTAAAAAATCCGCAAAACACAAAACTGCGTATAGAGATTGTGTTACCTAGGGAGATCGTATATCCCTGTTTCCTTGCAGATCCTTAGGAGAGGGTGAAGGAGGTCAAGCGTCCTCCTCTCTAGCGGTGATCCACACAGCAGGGTTGCGACGACGCTCCTCAAAACTCCAGGCCTACTTTGAGGTGGAGAGGGAGAGGAGAATAGGAAGGGCAAGTAAAGACTCTAGCCTATGAGGCTGTAAATCCCTCCTATTTATAGAGATCCCGTATCTAACCCTAATGGGTCCTTCCCTAGTGGGTATTGGATCTGCATCCAATAAGACAAGGGCTCCGTCGGATATCTCATATCCGAACCTCTACTCATCGCAATGCCTACCATATGTGTGTGACCCTCTAGGCCCAATATCGAGCTGGCCGTGAGTTATACCTGTCAGAACTCCTTCTAACTCAGTGAATTATTATCTCTGTAATAATTCACTCGACTCATCGACTACGGACGTACTAGGCCACTACGCCGTAGTCCCCAGACGATACAGGGGAATCCAATCCATTGGACCTGTCTGTCCTTAGTTACCATGTACCTATAGTCCCTCATCCATCTAATATCCCAAAGACCGTATATCGAGCATGGTGCTGTCAGACCCATACGGTTTCTACTCGAGTCTCGCTCTAATCGGATTCTCCCGGAGAACTCTTTCTCTCTCAACTCGAATGACCCTGGCCAGGGATTTGTCTGAGCAAGAACACATGGGATATTCCTCTCATGATGCCGAGAGTGGATGATCCTCTATCGACACTCAATAGCCCTCGTAAGGTCGACTACCACTCCCAATAACCAGCTGTACTAGATCTGGGACAGCCAAACCTATAAGTCTGGCATCAAAGAGTGGAGCACTCATACAGGACATCCTTGGTGTCTCAAGTCTAAGGACCAGATACACCACTAGGACTACGGAATCGCTATCTGACAATAAGGCATCATCAACCATCCAGCATTCCGTAAGCGGATCAATCAGTGAACTCATTCTCCAATGAGCACCTGTACTGTATCCCTAGTGTCCCTACACGAGCAGCTATGAGACCAACTGCATCCATCATATGGACGGGTATACAGCACAACAGTCTATCCGGTTATCACGATGTCCCTCTCGAGTAACCTATGACCGGGATTATTTAGGATATGTGTTTAAAGGTGAATCGATTTCATTATCGTGATCTCATCACGATCCGATTCCCATTGCACAAATCCAAGGACATCACAATATATATATGCATTTATGCAATAGTTATAAAGTGATATACGCCAAAATATAATAAGCAAAAAGATTCTGTATCAAGTCACACGTGCCATCACTCACGTGATTGGCTTGCTGGGCACCTATGACTAGCAGGGAACTCGTCGAGCATTCATTTGAAGATCACCGAGAGTTTGTCAAGAGTTTGCTAGAAGCTCATTGGAAGATTGCTGAGAGTTGTTAGAAGATCGCCGAGAGTTCATCGGAAGATCGCCGAGAGTTTGTCAGGAGTTCATCGGAAGATCGCGAGAGTTTGTTGGGAGTTCACCGGAAGACTCACCGAGAAGATCGCCAGAGGTTTGCTGAAAGAAAAATCGACATACCGAACTAATTGCTTGCCTTAATCATAGTTAGAACATTAGTTGAGTTAGGATTAGGAGGTAATCACACTAACTTAATCAGGGGCCAACTAGGCCCTTAATAGGGCTGAATTGGGCCGAATTAAACAACCCATTCAACACTTGAAACCATGGCTGACGGTGGCACCACTTGGGACTCGGTCTACCAGGTGTTTTGGGTAATGGTACTGCCTAGACTGAGTGGTGGTACCACCGATAGTTATTACCTATTAGCGGTGGTACCGCCTTGTCAGGCATTGGTACCACTAGAGCTCAGTCTCTAAGCTCTGTCAGGCGGTCATACCACCTAGATTGATTGGTGGTACCATCCAATGTCAGTCTGCAGGTGGTAGTACCATCCAATAATGAGGGTGGTACCACCAGTACTCCAAAATTCGAGGATATGACATATTTTGGCTCTAATTTTGAAGCCATTGGGGCCTATAAATACCCCACACTTTTCTGCATGAAAGGGCATGGAAGTATTAACATAATCTTCAATTCTTGAGGTGTTAAAGTATTGTAAAAGTGAGAAGTGTCCTCCCCTCTCTCTCTTAGCTTTGTAACCATCCATGAAAGAGGAGTGAGGCTTGTAAGGGTTATCTCTTAAACCCGATAAAAGAAGAAAGAGCTGTAAAAAGTGGTTGGTCTTTGCCTATTGAAGGAAGACCATTAGTGAACGCCGGTGACATCGAGGGAGGAGGAATCCGAAGTGGATGTATGTCATAATGATCGAACCACTCTAAATTCTGGTTTACATTCCTATTATCGTCATTTACTTACTTTGCAATTGCTTCACTTTCTCCTTACGTGGCTTTCACTACTCTACGAGTAAACATGCCTTTAAGTCATTTTCTGAGATTGCTTTCAACGAACGAAAAATATTCAAAACCAACGATTTTTCTGTTGCACCAATTCACCCCCCTCGTCTTAGTTCTGCTCTTGATCCTAACACTAGTGACATGCCGAAAAACATAAGATTTATATATTATAATCATTTATGTCTTAATCATCATAGTTTAGGTCTTAATTGATTTAGTTTTGGGTATAACCATGCTAACTCCATTATGGGCCCATTGGGCCTTAATCGAGATTGATTTGGGCCTATTGGGAGGCCCATTCAATGACCCACAATTGGGTCATATGCTGGCATCGCTAGACTAAGCGGTGGAACCACCTATGAGCTGGAAGATACTAAGCATACATTTTTCGGAAGACCCAATGGTGGTACCACCCAGATTGGTAGTAGAACCTGTTGAATCTTAGATTTTGATGATGAAACCAATTGATAAGTGTTTATGATTTAATCTATGTTTTGAGTGACGCAGGATGCTTCAATCAAGGAGAGACAATTAAAGTAGGAAGAATCATGTTGGGCTAGAGGAAAACGTGTTAAAAGATTGGACATCGGGCAGGAGGATCGATCGACGTATCGACAGAAGGCTTCGAGCCATGGATTCAGGCATCAGGCCAAGAAGAGTGGATATTATGCCAAGGATATCGAAGTTATGGAGGTCAACTGGCCGATTAGGCAATAGGCCGCAAGAGGATGATGCGCCGATGAATCAGACCAAGCATCGATGGACCAATGACATGCCAGACAATATGATTCATGCTTAGTAATAATTGTCTAGATCGAAGTATATTTTTGTGTGTGCAGGATTATCTACGATAGCAAGACATAAAGCAAAATGAAGTCCCGGAGTCAAGAACTTGATTTCATTGGGAGTTTGAAAGTTCATCAAAAGTCTGGACGTTCGTCGGAAGTTCTACCTGAACCAACCGAGAAGTCCAAGAGCTTGCCAAAGAAGCTCATTAGAACTCACCAAGAAAATCATCATGAAGTCTAGGAGTTTGCCGAAAGTCCGCTGGAACATTGTCAAGAGATCGTCGGAAGTTTGCCGGAAAGATCGTTGGAAGCTCACTGGAAGAAATCGGACTTATCTTGCTTAGAATATGTCTTAGGAATCATAGTTAGCATATAATTAGAGTTGGAATTAGGAGGTAATCTCATCAACTGTGTTAGGGGCCAATTGGGCCCGAAGTTGGAATAGTTTGGGCCGGATTCAAGGCCCAACCAAGGCGCTGAAACCCTGGCCGACGATGGCACTACTAGGGGAATAGCACCCTAGGATTCCTGGGCGGTGGTACCGCCCAGGTTGGCCGGTGGTATCGCCAGCAGCAATACAGCCAACGGTGGTACCGTCGCTGTTCGATGATGGTACCGCCCAGTACCAGATCCTACGACGGTAGTACTGCCCTAGAACGGCGATGGTACCACCAATACCCAGGAAACATAGGATGAGACCTTTTTAGGCTCCAAGTTTGAATCAACTTGAAGCCTATAAATACCCCTCTCATCCCTGGTTAACTTACACAAGCACAGAGAGTTTTAAAGTGAGAAAACGCTGTAGAAATCACTTGAGAAATCCCTCTTCTAGATCTAACTTTAGAATTCTATTTAGAGAGGAGTGTGTGTGCTTGTAAGGGTTGTTTCTTAAACCCGGTAAAAGGAGAAGAGGGGTGTAAGAAGGAGGTTGATCTTCACCTATTAAAGGAAGATCAATAGTGGATGCCGGTGGCCTCGACGGAAGAGGAATCGAAGGAGTGGATGTAGGTCACGACGACCGAACCACTATAAATCGGTTTACATTTCTGTTTTACCATTTATCTCAACTGCAAACTACCTTTCTTGCTTTACATCAACTACACTTCCATATGCTTTCAATTTAAAGATCATTTCGTAACGGTTTTCGTCGAAATCAGATTTTATTGTATGAAGGTTTTTGAACCGAAGTAATTTTTACCGTTGTACTAATTCACCCCCCCTCTTAGTACTGACTCATACCTAACAGTTGGTATCAGAGCCTCATATTTCTCATTTGATTTAGCACCCAAGAGAAATGACTCTTTTTGGCTTTCAAGAGGGTCACTCTCTTATTCATCCTCCCTTTTTCAATGGGATGGACTACACATATTGGAAAACTCGAATGAGAGTTTTCTTGCTTTCTTTGGATTTGAACTTATGGAATATTATTGAAAATGGTTTTCGAAGGTCTTCTCTTCTAATGAACCATTAGAATGATTTGGAGAAGACGATATTTTCTTTAAATGCTAGAGCTATGAACACTATATTTTGTGCTTTAGACAAAACTGAGTTTAATCGTGTTTCTATGTGCGAAATGGCTTTCGAAATTTGGCATACTCTCGAAATCACACATGAAGGCACTAGTAAAGTTAAAGATTCGAAAATCAACTTTTTGATGCATGATTTTAAACTATTTCAAATGAAACCAAGCGAGACTATTGGAGACATGTATACCCGTTTTACGGATTTCATCCATGGTTTAAAATCACTTGGTAAAAATTTTTCAGATTTTGAACTTGTAAACAAAATTTTATATTCTCTTTCTAAATATTAGGATTCAAAAGTAACTACCGTATAAGAGGCTAAAAACTTAAATAATCTTCCACTTGAAGAACTAATTGAGTCTTTAATAACCTATGAAATGAATAATATGGTAAAAAAGGAACTCGAGAACAACCTTCCAAAGAACAGGAAGAATTTCGGACTTAGAACATTTGAAGACCACTCGAGCATAAGCTCAAGTGATGGTGAACATGAACTCCTTACTATGAAATTTAAAAGGTTCATGAAACAAGAGTTAAAGAACAAAAATAAACTTAAAAAGAACACAACTACTTGCTATGAACATAAGAAGAAGGAAGCTCTTTGGGATGAATCAAGCTCCTCCGAAGACAAGAAGAAAATCAATAAAGGCAAGATGTCAAACTACGCCTTAACGGCTTTCTACAATGAGGTAAACAACTCAAACGAAACTCCTTTAATTTATATCAAAATTACATGATGCTTTTAATGAGTTATTTTTACTTAAGTTTACTTATTTTTCTTGAAATTTACATGTTTAATGATGTAATGAAAAATACAAAAATAAAATAGGATCATGCTTATCATGCTAGTAATTTTGAAAATGATAATGAAAATTACATATTTTATGTTAAAGGAATAAAATGTTAGATTTAAATCTAATGATAATCCTATGTATGTTTTTCAAGAAGAAATAATGTATATCTTGATGATTTTTGTATTGATTTTTGATTCTATTTGAAAATGCCTTATGCTCAATGAAACCATAATTGATGAATATGCTTTATGTTTTCTTTGGCTTGTATGCCTTATCATGATGAATGTTTTGAAAATAAATATTTGCATCATGCTTGATGATTTTTATGTATGATGACTTAAAGTAATGATTTGAAATCATATGTTTTGGAATTATGTGTTACCCTTTTTGATCTTGATGATTTTTTATCTTTCCGTTTTAAACGTTGATGTATGATTTTCATACAAAAAAACTTGAGTATGCTTATATGAAATCAATTACTTAAAATGAAACACATTAAAAGGCAAACATATTATCATTGGAATTAAAATGATAAACCAAATCTCTTGTTTAAAGAAGCCTTATGTTTAATATGTTATACTTTTTTGGTTTGATGGTTTTTATGACAAAATTTACTTTTCAATTCTAAACATTGATTCATGTTTTTATTTGGCAAAAATGAAAAAGGCATGCATCTATAAAATCAATCTTATTAATTGAATTACTAAAAAGAAGAAAGCTTTCTCCTTGAAAAATTTCTCTACTTTATCGACTTTTCAAAAAAGAGATGCTAATGAACCTATCTTTATTATAAGAATTTTTTGAAAATGATTTTGATTTGATGATTTGAATTTGAATGAGCTTTATCTTGATATTTCGAGATTTATAACTTGAGATATCTTATGCATGAATCAAGATATTGTATCATTAGATCTCCTATGTTTCTTTTTGTATTTATAAAAAGAAGAGATTTGATGAAATAAATCATGTCTTGTAGCATTCATGATTTGATATTATTATCTTCCATGACATGATGTGTAAGATCTAATATGTATTTGTATTCTTCCACTCTACTTCTTTCTTGTTTACAATAACAAAGGGGAGAAAGAAAATTGCTAGCTTAAATGATAAACTTAGACATGTTAAATCTTCCAAATGCATAAATTCTTCTTATACATTTTTCAGATTATGATCTTGATCTCTTGAATTTTAGACTTGATCTTTCATTTTTTTTATGATTGAAATAATGATTGAAATATTGAATGATGATTTGGAATCATACATTTTATATTTTGGAAATATTCATGATGAAAAATTATTTTGACATTCATGACTTGAATTTTCATCTATGCTATTTGCCTTTGTCATGGTTTAGAATTTGATGTAAATGGAAAAGAATTACAACACTGTATTCTTCCCTTCTTTTTTACAATGACAAAAGGGGAGAAATATTGCTAGCTGAAGATGCAAAATTTGGAAACTTGCACATTGCAAAAGAAACAAACTTGCTAGCTTGCTCATATCAAAAGAGAAGCAAGAAGTGCTATCTTGTAAATCTGGAGACGCACAAATGCAAACTTGCAAAATTTATAATTTTACACATCATTAAAATTTATGATGATTTGGTGATTATGCATGTCCTAAAATGTTGTAAGATTCACTAGCTTACATGATATAGAACTTGCTATCTTGAACATCACCAAGAAGTGCTATCTTACCTATCTCAAGAAGGAAAAAAAGGTTAACTTGCATATCTAGCAAAACTTATATTTTAAGAAGCAAGAATTGCTTTATTGAACATCTCAAAATTGCTAGCTTGCATGTTTTAAAATGTTGTAAAATTTTTGCTAGCTTGTATGTTGTAAACTTGCTATCTTATTACCTAGTGGTATCTAAAACTTGATAGCTTGCATGATGTAACACTTGCTAAATTTTCTAGCTCACAAATTGCATGATGATAAAACTTAATATTTTTCATGCAACGATTTGAACTTATATCTCAAACACTTGATAGTTGGAACTTCTCCTTTTTGTTGATGACAAAGGGAAAGTATGATCATGTTATGCATGATGATATGTTGTAAATATTCATGATAAAATTTGCAATGACTTGAATTCAGCTTGAATTCAAGGTTCTATTAATATGGTATATTGATAGGGGGAGTTTTTTAAACTCCGGGAGTTAAGGTTAACTCCGTCATCAATTGGTTGTCATCATCAAAAAGAGGGAGATTGTTGAATATCAGATATTGATAATGAAACCAAATGATAAGTGTTTATGATTTAATCTACGTTTTGAGTGATGCAGGATGCTTCGATCAGGGAGAGATAATTAAAGTAGGAAGAATCATGTTGGGCTAGAGGAAAACGTGTCAAAAGATTGGACGTCGGGCCGAAAGATCGGTTGACGTATCGACAGAAGGCTTCGGGACATGGATTCAGGCATCAAGCCAAGAAGAGTAGATATTGCGCCACGGATATCGGAGTTGCAGAGGTCAATAGGCCGATAGGGCAATAGGCCACAAGAGAGGACGATGCGTCGAAGAATCGGACGAAGCATCGATGGACCAATGACATGCCAGACAACATGATTCATGCTTCGTAATAATTGTCTAGATCAAAGTGTATTTTTGTGTGTGCAGGATTACCTATGATAGTAAGACATAAAGCAAAATGAAGTCTCAGAGTTAAGAACGAGATTTCATTGGGAGTTCGAGAGTTCGTCGGAAGTCCAAACGTTTGTCGGAAATTCTATTGGAACCAACCGAGAAGTCCAGGAGCTTGGCAAAGAAGCTTGTCAGAACTCGCTAAGAAGATCATCATGAAGTCTAGAAGCTTACCGAAAGTCTGCCAAAATATTGCCGAGAGATCATCGGAAGTTCGTCGGAAAGATCACCAGAAGAAATTAGACTTATCTTGCTTAGAATATGTCTTAGGAATCATAGTTAGTACATAATTAGAGTTAGGATTGGGAGGTAATCCCATCAACTCTGTTAGGGGCCAATTGGGCCCGATGTTGAACAGGTCTAAGCCAGATTCAAGGTCCAACTAGGGTGCTGAAACCCTGGTCGATGGTGGCACCGCTTGGGGAACAGCATCCCAGGATTCTTGGGCGGTGGTACCGCCGGCAGCAATGCTGCGATGTTACCTCCCCTGTTCGGTGGTGGTACTTGCCACGCCCCCCCGAATTATCACATTTAGGAAGTGTGACCCTGTCTAAAATCAATAATATTATAATTCATCATCAATTCAATCCAGGATCCAATCTAACAATTTGAGTATACTAAGAATCATTCAAAAATCAATATTCACAATTCATAAACATGTATGTTACATAAATCATAATCCACTTCACTCAGAGATTCACAAAATCCAAAGGCAACTCAACTAAACATCAACCACAACACAAAACCATAATCGTAGAAGTATATACAATCACAAAAAGATAATTATTTATCATGAGTTCTTATCCTTATACAACTTAAACTTATCATTCCATACCCATGAGCGGTCCTTTAAACTTTTACAACACATACGCATCAACAGATCCTTAACGTTACATCAGAAGTAAAGTATACTATACAACAAATAACCTATCATCCAACAAAGATTAGCTCATAAATCTTCTAGCCTTTCACTGCTTTAACCCAATTCTAGCTTTTCAGTACGTGACAAGCTACCCTGAAAAATTTATATAGCAACGGGGTGAGCATAAAGAGCTCAGCAAGCGTCTAACATATCCATGGCGATAGGAGAAGTTCAAGCAGGCTTAGTATCAAGATACAAAAGTAGAAATACAAGTGTTCATTTGAAATCATCTCATTTGATATAAAATCACAAAGGTTTACCTCATTCAAAAACAAGCATTAGACATAACAATAGGAGAAGGGAAATTGGAGCATTTTATTGGCAAAAGAAATATTTAGGCATGTATCAAATGGCGCATGAAGCATTTAGGTGCATATCAAAGGCGTAAGAGTGTTTGGGGGCATGATAATGACAAACGAAACACTTCAAAGTATAACAAGTGATCTGAATAAAAAACACAAGCTTGTATGACATTTTTGATGTAGCATGCATTCTATTTTTTTATCCAAAGCATAATATGAACTCATAAACAAAGCTTTGGATATCATATCAATAAACATAGAGGGCGCTGTGGGATCACATACATAATGTGATTCATCCATTTCTGGATGACCACCAAGCATAAGTCTCCCACGTCTGAGAGCTCCATCCACCCACATCTGAGTGAAGTCAATGGGGTCGGCAGAGCAATCGCGGGCTCTAAGCATAACTCCTTTTACCATTTCTGGCAAAGGTTCACAATATCCCACAAGACACCAGAGTACAAAAAGGGTAGGATGAACAATAACATTCGCACATATCAGAAGCACATGCGGAACAACGAAGATATGCATGTGCCTTTATCAAACAAGATAATGCAAACAAAGCATTACATAATAAATTTCAGATATATAACAACTTCAGGATGAACAATACAAGAATTTCAAAGGACTAGTATAATGCTCAATTGAAGAAGAATTTAGCAGAAATCAATTTTCCAATAGGATAAAAATTGAATAGGTAAAACCCAACAAAGTTTTCAATTCTGATAGAATTTGAATGGTACATTTCCTAAATTGTTTGAGTGACCAAGCATGCTCCAAATCACTAAAAATGATGTCATTGGAAATCTGTATCGATCTATTTTTGGATGAACTCAGATTTATAATTTTTTGAGTTCTTAACAGGAAGTTACAACAAAAAGAGTATAGAAAGGTCAGAATTGATCATCCCAATTTTGCAGACTTGATAGAATCAATTTAAACAGATGTTTCAGAAGGCAAACATACTTCAAAATTTCTAAATTATATTTCAAAAGAAAGATATACGAATCTATTTTCCAAAGAACTAAGTTTTGTAGAATTCGGAATTTTTGATAGAGAGTTATGAGCAATTTAGTAATAGAAGGTCAGAATTGATCATATTTGTTTTGCAGAATTGATAGATTCAATTTAAACAAATGTTTCAGAAGGCAAACATACTTCAAAATTACTAAATTATATATAGAAAGAAAGATATGTGAATCTAGTTTCAAAAAAACTAAGTTTTGCATAATTCAGAATTTTCACTAGAGAATTATGAGCAATTTAGTAACAGAAGGTCAGAAATTTCAGTCCCTATTTTGTAGAATTTGTAGGGTTAATTGAAATAGAAGTCTTAGTAGGCATTTAGACTCCAAATCATTCAATCTCAGTGTCAAAAGAAAGATATTTGAGTCTACTTTCAAATGGATTAGGCTTTAACTAAATCAGAGTTTAGTGCTATAAGTTAGATCCAAAACAATGTATAGAAGTCAGATTACCAAAAAATTTCAGATTCATGGCTTTGTATCAAAAGGAAAGAAAGGTTTGGTACTAAGCTGAAATCTTTTGAATTATAAAGTATTAAAAGGAAAACAGAGATTAGGAATTCTGTAGGAAGAGGTTAGAACACTTGCCTTAGATGAGTTTGATTCCCAAATATAGGGAGTTGATGCAAAACCTCAAACAAAGTTTCCACTTCTTCTTCTTCTCCTTCTTCTTTTTCTTCTTCTTCTTCTTCTTCTTCTCTTCTTCTTCTTCTCCTCAAACTAACGTTGGCTATAAAGTTTCTTTTTAATGGTGCTTTAAATTACTTAGGTTTGGCTAATACTAAAATAATGAGGTGGCAATCATGCATGGGGGTTTAGGTGTCAACTTTAGAATAAATACAAGTGACTCATCCTTGTTAATGATACATGTCCTCCATTTTATTTTATTTTATTTTTATTTACTCAATTCTGAATATTCTATAAATCATATCAAAATTTTATTATTTACTCTTAGGTCCTTAGCCATAAAATTTAATATAATATTATTTAATAAAAAAATATTTAAATAATCCTCATATTTACATACAAGCATTTACTAATTTTTTTTTTTAAATGGGGGATGTTACACTCTCCCCTCCTTAAAATAAAATTTAGTCTTCTAAATTTGTCATACCTCTTTCGGCGAAAAGATGAGGATAAACTAGATTTGTAGTCAAGGAATCCCCAACAGCAGTAGTTACGTGTAGCAAATAATCTAGTGGTTTAGGTTGAATGCCCAAGTGACAAGCAAAATATTGTGAAACAAAAGACAAGTTGGAGCCAGGATCAAACAAAACTTTTGCATTTCTTTTAGAAATATGTAGAATACCTTCAACCACTGATTTAGAGGCTTTGGAATCTTATTCTGTGATAGCATATACACTAGCATGGGCTATCGGCTTAGGGAGTAGTGGCTCTTTCTTCTTGTTTAGTGGGCAGTCTCTTACTTTATGATCTAACTTTCTACAGGCAAAACAAGCTCCAATCACTCGAAAACACTCACTTGTTTCATGATTACGTCCACATTTTGTACACGATAGAGTTCTTTGCGATGGAGTTCCTTTCTCAAATCTAGGTACCTTTACCTTCTAGTTACTTCTTTCTACTTCATTTCCTCTCTTGCTTTTACCAACAAACTTATCCTTGCTATTCTTGTCCCTGATTTCTTGGATCTCCTCCAAGTCTTTTTCAAGTATGAAAGCTCTTTCTACTACATCAGTGTATACTTGGAGTTTTAAAACTGATATCCGGCTTCTTATTGCCGGCCTTAATCCTCTTTCAAATCTTCTTGCTTTCCTATATTCATCATCAATCATATGTGTGGCAAATCTAGAGAGCTCAGTGAATTTAGACTCATATTTGTCTACTGTCAAATTTCCCTGGATGAGATTCAGGAACTCCAATTCTTTCTGCTCTCTGATACAATCTGAAAAATATTTATCATTGAACTTTTCTATAAATACCTTCCAAGTGATTGGCTATAGTCGAGCTTCAGATATCCTCTTCATGGTTCGCCACCAGTGCTCAGCTTCTCCTTCTAGCATGAAGGTAGCAAGAGAAACCTTCTTATCATCTGAGCAATTTAAAACATCAAATATTTTCTCCACCCGCATCATCCATTGTTCTGCTACCATTGGATCGGGCTCATCACTAAAACTGGGAGAACTAAGCTTCTTAAACTATTCAATTCCCAACCCAATCTGGTTTAAATTCCCAACTTCATCATTTCTTCCTTGTCGGACTTGTTGTTGCATTACTTGTGTCATCGCCTCTAGAGTTTTATAATTCCACTCAATTGATCAGAAGTAGATGCAACGGGAGAACCAGATGACCTCGTCATCCTTGCTTCCTAAAAATAACAAAAGAAAACTTTTGATCAGTCTCTAAAAAGAAATCACTAAACCTCAAAATTTATTACACATCTAGCATATCAAAATTCTTAGAAATCCTCAAATCATGCTTTGATACCAACTCTGTCATGCCCCCCCGAATTATCACATTCAGGAAGTGTGACCCTGTCTAAAATCAATAATATTATAATTCACCATCAATTCAATCCAGGATCCAATCTAACAATTTGAGGATACTAAGAATCATTCAAAAATCAATATTCACAATTCATAAACATGTACGTTACATAAATCATAATCCACTTCACTCCGAGATTCACAAAATCCAAATGCAACTCAACTAAACATCAACCACAATACAAAACCATAATCGTAGAAGTATATACAATCACAAAAAGATAATTATTTACCATGAGTTCTTATCCTTATACAACTTAAACTTGTCATTCCATACCCATGAGCGGTCCTTTAAACTTTTACAACACATAAGTATCAACAGATCCTTAACGTTACATCAGAAGTAAAGTATACTATACAACAAAAAACCTATCATCCAACAAAGATTAGCTCAAAAATCTTCTAGCCTTTCACTGCTTTAACCCGATTCTAGCTTTTCAGTGCATGACAATCTACCCTGAAAAATTTATATAGCAACGGGGTGAGCATAAAGAGCTCAGCAAGCGTCTAAAATATTCATGGTGATAGGAGAAGTTCAAGCAGGCTTAGTATCAAGATACAAAAGTAGAAATACAAGTGTTCATTTGAAATCATCTCATTTGATATAAAATCACAAAGGTTTACCTCATTTAAAAACAAGCATTAGATATAACAATAGGAGAAGGGAAATTGGAGCTTTTTATTGGCAAAAGAAATATTTAGGCATGTATCAAATGACGCATGAAGCATTTAGGCGCATATCAAAGGCGTAAGAGTGTTTGGGGGCATGATAATGACAAACGAAACACTTCAAAGTATAACAAGTGAACTGAATAATAAACACAAGCTTGTATGACATTTTTGATGTAGCAAGCATTCTATTTTTTTATCCAAAGCATAATATGAACTCATAAACAAAGCTTTGGATATCATATCAATAAACAAAGAGGGCGCTGTGGGATCACATACATAATGTGATTCATCCATTTCTGGATGATATTCAAGCATAAGTCTCCCATGTCTGGGAGCTCCATCCACCCACATCTGAGTGAAGTCAATGGAGCCGGCAGAGCAATCGCGGGCTCTAAGCATAACACCCTTTACCATTTCTGGCAAAGGTTCACAATATCCCACAAGACACTAGAGTACAAAAAGGGTAGTATGAATAATAACATTGGCACATATCAGAAGCACATACGGAACAACGAAGATATGCATGTGCCTTTATCAAACAAGATAATGCAAACAAAGTATTACATAATAAATTTATGATATATAACAACTTCAGGATGAACAATACAAGAATTTCAAAGGACTAGTATAATGCTCAATTGAAGAAAAATTTAGCAGAAATCAATTTTCCAATAGGATAAAAATTGAATAGGCAAAACCCATCAAAGTTTTCAATTCTGATAGAATTTGAATGTTATATTTCTTAAATTGTTTGAGTGACCAAGCATGCTCCAAATCATTAAAAATGATGTCATTGGAAATCTGTATCAATTTATTTTCGGATGAACTCAGATTTATAATTTTTTGAGTTCTTAACAGGAAGTTACAACAAATAGAGTAAAGAAAGGTCAGAATTGATCATCCCTATTTTGCAGACTTGATAGAATCAATTTAAACAGATGTTTCAGAAGGCAAACATACTTCAAAATTTCTAAATTATATTTCAAAAGAAAGATATGTGAATCTATTTTCCAAAGAACAAAGTTTTGTATAATTCAAAATTTTTGCTAGATAGATATGAGTAATTTAGTAATAGAAGGTCAGAATTGTTCATCTCTGTTTTGCAGAATTGATAGAGTCAATTTAAACAGATGCTTTAGAAAGCAAACATACTTTAAAATTACTAAATTATGTATAAAAAGAAATATATGCAAATCTAGTTTCACAAGAACCAAGTTTTGCATCATTCAGAATTTTCACTAGAGAGTTATGAGCAATTTAGTAACAGAAGGTCAGAAATTTCAGTCCCTATTTTGCAGAATTTGTAGGGTTAATTGAAACAGAAGTATTAGTAGGCATTTAGACTGCAAATTATTCAATCTCTGTGTCAAAAGAAAGATATTTGAGTCTACTTTCAAATGGATTAGGCTTTACCTAAATCAGAGTTTAGTGCTAAAAGTTAGATCCAAAACAATGTATAGAAGTCAGATTACCGAAAAATTTCAGATTCATGGTTTTGTATCAAAAGGAAAGAAAGGTTTGGTACTAAGCTGAAATCTTTTGAATTATGAACTATTAAAAGGAAAATAGAGATTAGGAATTCCATAGTAAGAGGTTAGAACACTTGCCTTAGATGAGTTTGATTCCCAAATATAGGGAGTTGATGCAAAACCTCAAACAAAGTTTCCACTTCTTCTTCTTCTCCTTCTTCTTCTTCTCTTCTTCTTCTTCTCCTCAAACTAACGTTGGCTACAAAGTTTCTTTTTAATGGTGCTTTAAATTACATTGGTTTGTCTAATGCTAAAATAGTGAGGTGGCAAGCATGCATGGGGGTTTAGGTGTCAACTTTAGAAAAAATACAAGTGACTCATCCTTGTTAATGACACATGTCCTCTATTTTATTTTATTTTATTTTTATTTACTCAATTTTGAATATTTTATAAATCACATCAAAATTTTATTATTTACTCTTAGGTCCTTAGCCATAAAATTTAATATAATATTATTTAATAAAAAAATTATTTAAATAATCCTCATATTTACATACAAGCATTTACTAATTTTTTTTTTTTAAATGGGGGATGTTACACTCTCCCCTCCTTAAAATAACATTTAGTCTTCTAAATTTGTCATACCTCTTTCGGTGAAAAGATGAGGATAAACCAGATTTGTAGTCAAGGAATCCCCAACAACAGTAGTTACGTGTTGCAAATAATCCAGTGGTTTAGGTTGAATGCTCAAGTGACAAGCAAAATATTGTGAAACAAAAGACAAGTTGGAGCCAGGATCAAACAAAACTTTTGCATTTCTATTAGAAACATGTAGAATACCTTTAACCACTGATTTAGAGGCTCTGGAATCTTGTTCTGTGATAGCATATACTCTAGCATGGGCTGTTGGCTTAGGGAGTAGTGGCTCTTTCTTCTTGTTTAGTGGGCAGTCTCTTACTTTATGATCTAACTTTTCACAGGCAAAACAGGCTCTAGTCACTCGAAAACACTCACTTGTTTCATGATTACGTCCACATTTTGTACACGATAGAGTTCTTTGCGATGGAGTTCCTTTCTCAAATCTAGGTACCTTTACCTTCTTGTTACTTTTTTCTGCTTCATTTCCTCTCTTACTTTTACCAACAAACTTATCCTTGATATTCTTGTCCCTGATTTCTTGGATCTCCTCCAAGTCTTTTTCAAGTATGAAAGCTCTTTCTACTACATCAGTGTATAATTGGAGTTTTAAAACTGATATCCGGCTTCTTATTGCCGGCCTTAATCCTCTTTCAAATCTTTTGGCTTTCCTATATTCATCATCAATCATATGTGTGGCAAATCTAGAGAGCTCGGTGAATTTAGACTCATATTTGGCTACTGTCAAATTTCCCTGGATGAGATTCAGGAACTCCAATTCTTTCTGCTCTCTAATACAATCTGAAAAATATTTATCATTGAACTTTTCTGTAAATACCTTCCAAGTGATTGGCTCCAGTCGAGCTTCAGAAATCCTCTTCATGGTTCGCCACCAGTGCTCAGCCTCTCCTTCTAGCATGATGGTAGCAAGAGAAACCTTCTTATCATCTGGGCAATTTAAAACATCAAATATTTTCTCCATCCGCATCATCCATTGTTCTGCTACCATTGGATCACGCTCACCACTAAAACTGGGAGGACTAAGCTTCTTAAACTGTTCAATTCCCAACCCAGTCTGGTTTAAATTCGTAACTTCATCATTTCTTCCTTGTCGGACATGTTGTTGCATTACTTGTGTCATCGCCTCTAGAGTTTTCAAAATTCCACTCAATTGATCAGAAGTAGATGCAACGGGAGAACCAAATGACCTCGTCATCCTTGCTTCCTAAAAATAACAAAAGAAAACTTTTGATCAGTCTCTAAAAAGAAATCACTAAACCTCAAAATTTATTACACATCTAGCATATCAAAATTCTTAGAAATCCTCAAATCATGCTCTGATACCAACTCTGTCATGCCCCCCCGAATTATCACATTCAGGAAGTGTGACCCTGTCTAAAATCAATAATATTATAATTCATCATCAATTCAATCTAGGATCCAATCTAACAATTTGAGGATACTAAGAATCATTCAAAAATCAATATTCAAAATTCATAAACATGTACGTTACATAAATCATAATCCACTTCACTCAGAGATTCACAAAATCCAAAGGTAACTCAACTAAACATCAACCACAACACAAAACCATAATCGTAGAAGTATATACAATCACAAAAAGATAATTATTTATCATGAGTTCTTATCCTTATACAACTTAAACTTATCATTCCATACCCATGAGCGGTCCTTTAAACTTTTACAACACATAATTATCAACAGATCCTTAACGTTACATCAGAAGTAAAGTATACTATACAACAAATAACCTATCATCCAATAAAGATTAGCTCAAAAATCTTCTAGTCTTTCACTACTTTAACCCAATTCTAGCTTTTCAGTGCGTGACAAGCTACCCTGAAAAATTTATATAGCAACGGGGTGAGCATAAAGTGCTCAGCAAGCGTCTAACATATCCATGGCGATAGGAGAAGTTCAAGCAGGCTTAGTATCAAGATACAAAAGTAGAAATACAAGTGTTTATTTGAAATCATCTCATTTGATATAAAATCACAAAGGTTTACCTCATTCAAAAACAAGCATTAGACATAACAATAGGAGAAGGGAAATTGGATCATTTTATTGGCAAAAGAAATATTTAGGCATGTATCAAATGGCGCATGAAGCATTTAGGTGCATATCAAAGGCGTAAGAGTGTTTGGGGGCATGATAATGACAAACGAAACACTTCAAAGCATAACAAGTGAACTGAATAATAAACACAAGCTTGTATGACATTTTTGATGTAGCATGCATTCTATTTTTTTATCCAAAGCATAATATGAACTCATAAACAAAGCTTTGGATATCATATCAACAAACATAGAGGGCATTGTGGGATCACATACATAATGTGATTCATCCATTTCTGGATGACCACCAAGCATAAGTCTCCCACGTCTGGGAGCTCCATCCACCCACGTCTGAGTGAAGTCAATGGGGCTGGCAGAGCAATCGCGGGCTCTAAGCATAACTCCCTTTACCATTTCTGGCAAAGGTTCACAATATCCCACAAGACACCAGAGTACAAATAGGGTAGTATGAACAATAATATTGGCACATATCAGAAGCACATGCGGAACAACGAAGATATGCATGTGCCTTTATCAAACAAGATAATGCAAACAAAGCATTACATAAGAAATTTCAGATATATAACAACTTCAGGATGAATAATACAATAATTTCAAAGGACTAGTATAATGCTCAATTGAAGAAGAATTTAGCAGAAATCAATTCTCCAATAGGATAAAAATTGAATAGGCAAAACCCAACAAAGTTTTCAATTCTGATAGAATTTGAATTGTACATTTCCTGAATTGTTTGAGTGGCCAAGCATGCTCCAAATCACTAAAAATGATGTCATTGAAAGTCTGTATCAATCTATTTTCGGATGAACTCAGATTTATAATTTTTTGAGTTCATAACAGTAAGTTACAACAAATAGAGTAAAGAAAGGTCAGAATTGATCATCCCTATTTTGCAGACTTGATAGAATCAATTTAAACAGATGTTTCAGAAGGTAAACATACTTCAAAATTTCTAAATTATATTTCAAAAGAAAGATATACGAATCTATTTTCCAAAGAACTAAGATTTGTATAATTCAGAATTTTTGGTAGAGAGTTATGAGCAATTTAGCAATTGAAGGTCAGAATTGATCATCTCTGTTTTGCAGAATTGATATATTCAATTTAAATAGATGTTTCAGAAGGCAAACATACTTCAAAATTACTAAATTATATATAAAAAGAAAGATATGCGAATCTAGTTTCAAAAGAACCAAGCTTTGCATAATTCAGAATTTTCACTAGAGAGTTATTAGTAATTTAGTAACAGAAGGTCAGAAATTTCAGTCCTTATTTTGCAGAATTTGTAGGGTTAATTGAAACAGAAGTCTTAGGTGGCATTTAGACTCCAAATCTTTCAATCTCAGTGTCAAAAGAAAGATATTTGAGTCTACTTTCAAATGGATTAGGCTTTACCTGAATCAGAGTTTAGTGCTAAAAGTTAGATGCAAAACAATGTATAGAAGTCAGATTACCGAAAAATTTCAGATTCATGTCTTTGTATCAAAAGGAAAGAAAGGTTTGGTACTAAGCTGAAATCTTTTGAATTATGAAGTATTAAAAGGAAAACAGAGATTAGGAATTCTGTAGGAAGAGGTTAAAACACTTGCCTTAGATGAGTTTGATTCCCAAATATAGGGAGTTGATACAAAACCTCAAACAAAGTTTCCACTTCTTCTTCTTCTCCTTCTTCTTCTTCTTCTTCTTCTTCTTCTCTTATTCTTCTTCTCCTCAAACTAACGTTGGCTACAAAGTTTCTTTTTAATGGTGCTTTAAATTACTTAGGTTTGGCTTATGCTAAAATAATGAGGTGGCAAGCATGCATGGGGGTTTAGGTATCAACTTTAGAATAAATACAAGTGACTCATCCTTGTTAATGACACATGTCCTCTATTTTATTTTATTTTATTTTTATTTACTCAATTCTGAATATTCTATAAATCATATCAAAATTTTATTATTTACTCTTAGGTCCTAAGCCATAAAATTTAATATAATATTATTTAAAAAAAATATTTAAATAATCCTCATATTTACAAACAAGCATTTACTAATTTTTTTTTTTAAATGGGGGATGTTACACTCTCCCCTCCTTAAAATAAAATTTAGTCTTCTAAATTTGTCATACCTCTTTCGACGAAAAGATGAGGATAAACCAGATTTGTAGTCAAGGAATCCCCAATAGCAGTCGTTACGTGTAGCAAATAATCTAGTGGTTTAGGTTGAATGCCCAAGCGACAAGCAAAATATTGTGAAACAAAAGACATGTTGGAGCCAGGATCAAACAAAACTTTTGCATTTCTATTAGAAACATGTAGAATACATTCAACAACTAATTTAGAGGCTCTGGAATCTTATTCTGTGATAGCATATACTCTAGCATGGGCTGTCGGCTTAGGGAGTAGTGGCTCTTTCTTCTTATTTAGTGGGCAGTCTCTTACTTTATGATCTAACTTTCCACAGGCAAAACAGGCTCCAGTCACTCGAAAACACTCACTTGTTTTATGATTACGTCCAAATTTTGTACACGATAGAGTTCTTTGCGATGGAGTTCCTTTCTCAAATCTAAGTACCTTTCCCTTCTCGTTACTTTTTTCTGCTTCATTTCCTCTCTTACTTTTACCAACAAATTTATCCTTGCTATTCTTGTCCCTGATTTCTTGGATCTCCTCCAAGTCTTTTTCAAGTATGAAAGCTCTTTCTACTACATCAGTGTATACTTGGAGTTTTAAAACTGATATCCGGCTTCTTATTGCCGGCCTTAATCCTCTTTCAAATCTTCTTGCTTTCCTATATTCATCATCAATCATATGTGTGGCAAATCTAGGGAGCTCGGTGAATTTAGACTCATATTTGGCTACTGTCAAATTTCCCTGGATGAGATTTAGGAACTCTAATTCTTTCTGCTCTCTGATACAATCTGAAAAATATTTATCATTGAACTTTTCAGTAAATACCTTCCAAGTGATTAGCTCCAGTCGAGCTTCAGAAATCCTCTTCATGTTTCGCCACCAGTGCTCAGCCTCTCCTTCTAGCATGAAGGTAGCAAGAGAAACCTTCTTATCATCTGGGCAATTTAAAACATCAAATATTTTCTCCATCCGCATCATTCATTGTTCTGCTACCATTGGATCAGGCTCACCACTAAAACTGGGAGGACTAAGCTTCTTAAACTCTTCAATTCCCGACCCAATCTGGTTTAAATTCCCAACTTCATCATTTCTTCCTTGTCGGACTTGTTGTTGCATTACTTGTGTCATCGCCTCTAGAGTTTTCAAAATTCCACTCAATTGATCAGAAGTAGATGCAACGGGAGAACCAGATGACCTCGTCATCCTTGCTTCCTAAAAATAACAAAAGAAAACTTTTGATCAGTCTCTTAAGGGAAATCACTAAACCTCAAAATTTATTACACATCTAGCATATCAAAATTCTTAGAAATCCTCAAATCATGCTCTGATACCAACTCTGTCACGCCCCCCCGAATTATCACATTCAGGAAGTGTGACCCTGTCTAAAATCAATAATATTATAATTCATCATCAATTCAATCCAGGATCCAATCTAACAATTTGAGGATACTAAGAATCATTCAAAAATCAATATTCACAATTCATAAACATGTACGTTACATAAATCATAATCCACTTCACTCAGAGATTCACAAAATCCAAAGGCAACTCAACTAAACATCAACCACAACACAAATCCATAATCGTAGAAGTATATACAATCACAAAAAGATAATTATTTATCATGAGTTCTTATCCTTATACAATTTAAGCTTATCATTCCATACCCATGAGCGGTCCTTTAAACTTTTACAACACATAAGTATCAACAGATCCTTAACGTTACATCAGAAGTAAAGTATATTATACAACAAAAAACCTATCATCCAACAAAGTTTAGCTCAAAAATCTTCTAGCCTTTCACTGCTTTATCCCAATTCAAGCTTTTCAGTGCGTGACAAGCTACCTTGAAAAATTTATATAACAACGGGGTGAGCCTAAAGAACTCTGCAAGCATCTAACATATCCATGGCGATAGGAGAAGTTCAAGCAGGCTTGGTATTAATATATAAAAGTAGAAATATAAGTGTTCATTAGAAATCATCTCATTTGATATAAAATCACAAAGGTTTACCTCATTCAAAAACAAGCATTAGACATCACAATAGGAGAAGGAAAATTGGAGCATTTTATTGGCAAAAGAAATATTTAGGCATGTATCAAATGGCGCATCAAGCATTTAGGCGCATATCAAAGGCGTAAGAGTGTTTGGGGGCATGATAATGACAAACGAAACACTTCAAAATATAACAAGTGAACTGAATAATAAACACAAGTTTGGATGACATTTTTGATGTAGCATGCATTCTATTTTTTTATCCAAAGCATAATATGAACTCATAAACAAAGCTTTGGATATCATATCAATAAACATAGAGGGCGCTGTGGGATCACATACATAATGTGATTCATCCATTTCTGGATGACCACCAAGCATAAGTCTCCCACGTTTGGGAGCTCCATCCACCCACGTCTGAGTGAAGTCAATGGGGCCGGCAGAGCAATCGCGGGCTCTAAGCATAACTCCCTTTACCATTTCTGGCAAAGGTTTACAATATCCCATAAGACACTAGAGTACAAAAAGGGTAGTATGAACAATAACATTGGCACATATCAGAAGCACATGCGGAACAACGAAGATATGCATGTGCCTTTATCAAACAAGATAATGCAAACAAAGCATTACATAATAAATTTCAGATATATAATAATTTCAGGATGAACAATACAAGAATTTCAAAGGACTAGTATAATACTCAATTGAAGAAGAATTTAGCAGAAATCAATTTTCCAATAGGATGAAAATTGAATAGGCAAAACCCAACAAAGTTTTTAATTCTGATAGAATTTGAATGGAACATTTCCTGAATTGTTTGAGTGACCAAGCATGCTCCAAATCGCTAAAAATGTTGTCATTGGAAATCTGTATCAATCTATATTTGGATGCACTCAGATTTATAATTTTTTGAGTTCTTAACAGGAAGTTACAACAAATAGAGTTAAGGAACGTCAGAATTGATCATCCCTATTTTGCAGACTTAATAGAATCAATTTAAATAGATATTTTAGAAGGAAAACATACTTCAAAATTTCTAAATTATATGTCAAAAGAAAGATACGCGAATCTATTTTCCAAAGAACTAATTTTTGCATAATTCAGAATTTTCGCTAGAGAGTTATGAGCAATTTAGTAATAGATGGTCATAATTGAATATCTCTATTTTGTAGAATTGATAGAGTCAATTTAAACAGATGTTTCAGAAGGCAAACATACTTTAAAATTACTAAATTATATATTAAAAGAAAGATATACGAATCTAGTTTCAAAAGAACCAAGTTTTGCATAATTCAGAATTTTCACTAGAGAGTTATGAGCAATTTAGTAATAAAAGGTCTGAAATTTCAGTCCCTATTTTGCAGAATTTGTAGGGTAAATTGAAACAGAAGTCTTAGTAGGCATTTAGACTCCAAATCATTCAATCTTAGTATCAAAAGAAAGATATTTGAGTCTACTTTCAAATGGATTAGGCTTTACCTAATTCAGAGTTTAGTGCTAAAAGTTAGATCCAAAACAATGTATAGAAGTCAGATTACCGAAAAATTTCAGATTCATGGCTTTGTATCAAAAGGAAAGAAAGGTTTGGTACAAAGCTGAAATCTTTTGAATTATGAAGTATTAAAAGGAAAACAGAGATTAGAAATTCTATAGGAAGAGGTTAGAACACTTGCCTTAGATGAGTTTGATTCCCAAATATAGGGAGTTGATCAAAACCTCAAACAAAGTTTCCACTTCTTCTTCTTCTCCTTCTTATTCTTCTTCTTCTTCTCTTCTTCTTCTTCTCCTCAAACTAACATTGGCTGCAAAGTTTCTTTTTAATGGTGGTTTAAATTACTTAGGTTTGGCTCATGCTAAAATAGTGAGGTGGCAAGCAAGCATGGGGGTTTAGGTGTCAACTTTAGAATAAATACTGTTGAATCTCGGATTTTGATGATGAAGTCAATTGTCATTTGTTGTCTAATCTATGTGTTGAGATAAGTGTGCAGGATTAACTACAATAAAAGTTAGACAAGCAGTAGAAGTTGCGCCGGAGTCAAGTTCATGATCACGTTGGGAGTTCGAGAGTTCGACGGAAGTTCGGACGGTCGTCGGAGGTTCTGCGAGAACAGATCCGAGAAGTCCAGAAGCTTGCCAAGCGAAGCTCATCGGAACTCGCCAAGTGGATCGTCGCAAAGTCCAGGAGTTTGCCGGAAGTCCGCAGGAGCATCACCGAGGGTTCATCGGATGATCGACGGAAGTTCGCCGGAAACTCGCCGGAAGAAGCGATTGACGCACCGAAGCAAAGCTGCAGAAATTGTCTTAGATCTAATCGTAGTTAGCATGTTGATTAAGCTGGAAAATGGGAGGTGATCCCATTAGCTTAATCTTGGGGCAATTGGGCCCCTAAAAGACTAAAATTGGGCCGAATGGAGCTAACCATTCGGACCTTGATTGCATCAGGAGGTGCAACCGCCTAGGCCAGGAGGTGGCACCGCCTGGGCTAAGTCTCCCAGCGAGACTGGGCGGTGCAACCGCCCCAGCCAGGAGGTGGCACCGCCTGAGCTCAGTCTTCGAGCTAGACTGGGCGGTGCAACCTCCCTAATAGAGAGGTGGCACCGCCTGAGCTCGGTCTTCGAGCTCTGGCAGAGAGGTGCAACTGCCTCAGTCAAGAGGTGGCACCGCTTGGGGCTCAGTCTCCGAGCCAGACTCAGGCGGTGCAACCGCCCCTGACACAGAGGTGCAACCGCCTGGGCTCAGTCTTCGAGCTCTGCCAGGCGGTGCAACCTCTCCAGTCAGGAGGTGCAACCGCTTGGTCCCGGAATTCCGGGATTTGATCGTTTTGAGCTCCAAATTTGAATTGGGTTGGGGCCTATAAATACCCCACCCATTCAGCACTGAAAAGATATAGACCTACACCGAATTCTTGATCTTTTCTGTGATTCTAAGAGCTCAAATTTGTGTAAAGTCCTAAAGTTCTCCTCTTTCTGTTCTTCAAGTCTTGAGTTGTAAAGAGAGGAGAGAAATGTCCTGTAAGGGTTGTCTCCTGAGCCCATCAAAAGGAGTGAATCTGTAAAAGGGCAGTTGGCCTTCACCTATTGAAGGAAGGCCTCTAGTTGACGTCGGTGACTTCGTCGGTGGAGGAAGCCAAAAGTGGAGTAGGTCAAGACTGACCGAACCACTCTAAATCTCTGGTTTGCGTTTATTTTGAGCACTTTATCATTACTGCAAACCTCCTACATAGCTACTGCTCTCTGCGCCTTTACGAACAAGTTTCTAAGTGCTGATCTTTCCGAATCTGCATTCAGACGTAAATCGGTGTTTTCATACATTACAGTTTACGTTTACGTTTTGATTCTGCAAAACTGTCTTCTGTGCTTTTACGAACGAAGTTTCTAAGTTCAGATCCCTTTAAAACTGTGTTTAGACGTAAACTGTGCAAACTGTGTTTAGACGTAAAACTGTGTTTTAGAGGTAAACTACTTTTAAACGCAAAACTACGTTTAGACGTAAAACTGCGTTTAGACGTAAAACTGTGTTTAGACGTAAAACTGCGTTTAGACGCAAACTGCACTACGCTTAGACGCAATCTGATCTTAGACGCAAACTGCGCTTAGACGTAAACTGCGCTTAGACGCAATCTGCATTTAGACGCAAACTACATTTAGACGCAAACTGTGTAAATTGCACTTAGACGCAAACTGTGTTTAGATGTAAACTGCACTTAATCATAAGTATTCTTAGAATCGGCTTTTGCATCAAAATAGTTTTATCAAACGAACGCAGCTTTCGTTTTTAATCGCTGAAAGATTTCCGCTGTAGTAATTCACCCCCCCTAACAAATACAAGTGACTCATCCTTGTTAATGACACATGTCTTCCATTTTATTTTATTTTATTTTTATTTACTCAATTCTGAATATTCTATAAATCATATCAAAATTTTATTATTTACTCTTAGGTCCTTAGCCATAAAATTTAATATAATATTATTTAATAAAAAAATTATTTAAATAATCCTCATATTTACAAACAAGCATTTACTAATTTTTTTTTTTTTAAAATGGGGGATGATACAATACTGCCTAGTACCAGATCTTGCGGTGGTAGTATCGCC